>NC_061118.1:104726667-104726936 GCF_002878395.1 Capsicum annuum | reverse complement strand
CCCCCGCCCCCACCACTGCCCCCCTCCCCAACCCCCTCGGACATGACCCTATCCACCCATTACTGCCCACAGCCACAGCTGGACGAAAGTATAAGAGAATATAAAGATAATATAAAGATATAAAGACACAACTTAAAAGATCTAATTTCACATTAAATTTAGATTTGAATTAAGCCTTAATTGGGATGGACAATCTCTATTTTCTTTAGTATGAACCTTTCCAGGACAAGTTTGGTGGTAGACTGGTAGTGGCTTTGATAGAGGAAAAA